>NC_092082.1:34549528-34577028 GCF_043229965.1 Drosophila suzukii | reverse complement strand
ACAGACAGACAGACAGACAGACAGACAGACAGACAGACAGACAGACAGACAGACAGACAGACAGACAGACAGACAGACAGACAGACAGACAGACAGACAGACAGACAGACAGACAGACAGACAGACAGACAGACAGACAGACAGACAGACAGACAGACAGACAGACAGACAGACAGACAGACAGACAGACAGACAGACAGACAGACAGACAGACAGACAGACAGACAGACAGACAGACAGACAGACAGACAGACAGACAGACAGACAGACAGACAGACAGACAGACAGACAGACAGACAGACAGACAGACAGACAGACAGACAGACAGACAGACAGACAGACAGACAGACAGACAGACAGACAGACAGACAGACAGACAGACAGACAGACAGACAGACAGACAGACAGACAGACAGACAGACAGACAGACAGACAGACAGACAGACAGACAGACAGACAGACAGACAGACAGACAGACAGACAGACAGACAGACAGACAGACAGACAGACAGACAGACAGACAGACAGACAGACAGACAGACAGACAGACAGACAGACAGACAGACAGACAGACAGACAGACAGACAGACAGACAGACAGACAGACAGACAGACAGACAGACAGACAGACAGACAGACAGACAGACAGACAGACAGACAGACAGACAGACAGACAGACAGACAGACAGACAGACAGACAGACAGACAGACAGACAGACAGACAGACAGACAGACAGACAGACAGACAGACAGACAGACAGACAGACAGACAGACAGACAGACAGACAGACAGACAGACAGACAGACAGACAGACAGACAGACAGACAGACAGACAGACAGACAGACAGACAGACAGACAGACAGACAGACAGACAGACAGACAGACAGACAGACAGACAGACAGACAGACAGACAGACAGACAGACAGACAGACAGACAGACAGACAGACAGACAGACAGACAGACAGACAGACAGACAGACAGACAGACAGACAGACAGACAGACAGACAGACAGACAGACAGACAGACAGACAGACAGACAGACAGACAGACAGACAGACAGACAGACAGACAGACAGACAGACAGACAGACAGACAGACAGACAGACAGACAGACAGACAGACAGACAGACAGACAGACAGACAGACAGACAGACAGACAGACAGACAGACAGACAGACAGACAGACAGACAGACAGACAGACAGACAGACAGACAGACAGACAGACAGACAGACAGACAGACAGACAGACAGACAGACAGACAGACAGACAGACAGACAGACAGACAGACAGACAGACAGACAGACAGACAGACAGACAGACAGACAGACAGACAGACAGACAGACAGACAGACAGACAGACAGACAGACAGACAGACAGACAGACAGACAGACAGACAGACAGACAGACAGACAGACAGACAGACAGACAGACAGACAGACAGACAGACAGACAGACAGACAGACAGACAGACAGACAGACAGACAGACAGACAGACAGACAGACAGACAGACAGACAGACAGACAGACAACAGACAGACAGACAGACAGACAGACAGACAGACAGACAGACAGACAGAGACAGACAGACAGACAGACAGACAGACAGACAGACAGACAGACAGACAGACAGACAGACAGACAGACAGACAGACAGACAGACAGACAGACAGACAGACAGACAGACAGAAGACAGACAGACAGACAGACAGACAGACAGACAGACAGACAGACAGACAGACAGACAGACAGACAGACAGACAGACAGACAGACAGACAGACAGACAGACAGACAGACAGACAGACAGACAGACAGACAGACAGACAGACAGACAGACAGACAGACAGACAGACAGACAGACAGACAGACAGACAGACAGACAGACAGACAGACAGACAGACAGACAGACAGACAGACAGACAGACAGACAGACAGACAGACAGACAGACAGACAGACAGACAGACAGACAGACAGACAGACAGACAGACAGACAGACAGACAGACAGACAGACAGACAGACAGACAGACAGACAGACAGACAGACAGACAGACAGACAGACAGACAGACAGACAGACAGACAGACAGACAGACAGACAGACAGACAGACAGACAGACAGACAGACAGACAGACAGACAGACAGACAGACAGACAGACAGACAGACAGACAGACAGACAGACAGACAGACAGACAGACAGACAGACAGACAGACAGACAGACAGACAGACAGACAGACAGACAGACAGACAGACAGACAGACAGACAGACAGACAGACAGACAGACAGACAGACAGACAGACAGACAGACAGACAGACAGACAGACAGACAGACAGACAGACAGACAGACAGACAGACAGACAGACAGACAGACAGACAGACAGACAGACAGACAGACAGACAGACAGACAGACAGACAGACAGACAGACAGACAGACAGACAGACAGACAGACAGACAGACAGACAGACAGACAGACAGACAGACAGACAGACAGACAGACAGACAGACAGACAGACAGACAGACAGACAGACAGACAGACAGACAGACAGACAGACAGACAGACAGACAGACAGACAGACAGACAGACAGACAGACAGACAGACAGACAGACAGACAGACAGACAGACAGACAGACAGACAGACAGACAGACAGACAGACAGACAGACAGACAGACAGACAGACAGACAGACAGACAGACAGACAGACAGACAGACAGACAGACAGACAGACAGACAGACAGACAGACAGACAGACAGACAGACAGACAGACAGACAGACAGACAGACAGACAGACAGACAGACAGACAGACAGACAGACAGACAGACAGACAGACAGACAGACAGACAGACAGACAGACAGACAGACAGACAGACAGACAGACAGACAGACAGACAGACAGACAGACAGACAGACAGACAGACAGACAGACAGACAGACAGACAGACAGACAGACAGACAGACAGACAGACAGACAGACAGACAGACAGACAGACAGACAGACAGACAGACAGACAGACAGACAGACAGACAGACAGACAGACAGACAGACAGACAGACAGACAGACAGACAGACAGACAGACAGACAGACAGACAGACAGACAGACAGACAGACAGACAGACAGACAGACAGACAGACAGACAGACAGACAGACAGACAGACAGACAGACAGACAGACAGACAGACAGACAGACAGACAGACAGACAGACAGACAGACAGACAGACAGACAGACAGACAGACAGACAGACAGACAGACAGACAGACAGACAGACAGACAGACAGACAGACAGACAGACAGACAGACAGACAGACAGACAGACAGACAGACAGACAGACAGACAGACAGACAGACAGACAGACAGACAGACAGACAGACAGACAGACAGACAGACAGACAGACAGACAGACAGACAGACAGACAGACAGACAGACAGACAGACAGACAGACAGACAGACAGACAGACAGACAGACAGACAGACAGACAGACAGACAGACAGACAGACAGACAGACAGACAGACAGACAGACAGACAGACAGACAGACAGACAGACAGACAGACAGACAGACAGACAGACAGACAGACAGACAGACAGACAGACAGACAGACAGACAGACAGACAGACAGACAGACAGACAGACAGACAGACAGACAGACAGACAGACAGACAGACAGACAGACAGACAGACAGACAGACAGACAGACAGACAGACAGACAGACAGACAGACAGACAGACAGACAGACAGACAGACAGACAGACAGACAGACAGACAGACAGACAGACAGACAGACAGACAGACAGACAGACAGACAGACAGACAGACAGACAGACAGACAGACAGACAGACAGACAGACAGACAGACAGACAGACAGACAGACAGACAGACAGACAGACAGACAGACAGACAGACAGACAGACAGACAGACAGACAGACAGACAGACAGACAGACAGACAGACAGACAGACAGACAGACAGACAGACAGACAGACAGACAGACAGACAGACAGACAGACAGACAGACAGACAGACAGACAGACAGACAGACAGACAGACAGACAGACAGACAGACAGACAGACAGACAGACAGACAGACAGACAGACAGACAGACAGACAGACAGACAGACAGACAGACAGACAGACAGACAGACAGACAGACAGACAGACAGACAGACAGACAGACAGACAGACAGACAGACAGACAGACAGACAGACAGACAGACAGACAGACAGACAGACAGACAGACAGACAGACAGACAGACAGACAGACAGACAGACAGACAGACAGACAGACAGACAGACAGACAGACAGACAGACAGACAGACAGACAGACAGACAGACAGACAGACAGACAGACAGACAGACAGACAGACAGACAGACAGACAGACAGACAGACAGACAGACAGACAGACAGACAGACAGACAGACAGACAGACAGACAGACAGACAGACAGACAGACAGACAGACAGACAGACAGACAGACAGACAGACAGACAGACAGACAGACAGACAGACAGACAGACAGACAGACAGACAGACAGACAGACAGACAGACAGACAGACAGACAGACAGACAGACAGACAGACAGACAGACAGACAGACAGACAGACAGACAGACAGACAGACAGACAGACAGACAGACAGACAGACAGACAGACAGACAGACAGACAGACAGACAGACAGACAGACAGACAGACAGACAGACAGACAGACAGACAGACAGACAGACAGACAGACAGACAGACAGACAGACAGACAGACAGACAGACAGACAGACAGACAGACAGACAGACAGACAGACAGACAGACAGACAGACAGACAGACAGACAGACAGACAGACAGACAGACAGACAGACAGACAGACAGACAGACAGACAGACAGACAGACAGACAGACAGACAGACAGACAGACAGACAGACAGACAGACAGACAGACAGACAGACAGACAGACAGACAGACAGACAGACAGACAGACAGACAGACAGACAGACAGACAGACAGACAGACAGACAGACAGACAGACAGACAGACAGACAGACAGACAGACAGACAGACAGACAGACAGACAGACAGACAGACAGACAGACAGACAGACAGACAGACAGACAGACAGACAGACAGACAGACAGACAGACAGACAGACAGACAGACAGACAGACAGACAGACAGACAGACAGACAGACAGACAGACAGACAGACAGACAGACAGACAGACAGACAGACAGACAGACAGACAGACAGACAGACAGACAGACAGACAGACAGACAGACAGACAGACAGACAGACAGACAGACAGACAGACAGACAGACAGACAGACAGACAGACAGACAGACAGACAGACAGACAGACAGACAGACAGACAGACAGACAGACAGACAGACAGACAGACAGACAGACAGACAGACAGACAGACAGACAGACAGACAGACAGACAGACAGACAGACAGACAGACAGACAGACAGACAGACAGACAGACAGACAGACAGACAGACAGACAGACAGACAGACAGACAGACAGACAGACAGACAGACAGACAGACAGACAGACAGACAGACAGACAGACAGACAGACAGACAGACAGACAGACAGACAGACAGACAGACAGACAGACAGACAGACAGACAGACAGACAGACAGACAGACAGACAGACAGACAGACAGACAGACAGACAGACAGACAGACAGACAGACAGACAGACAGACAGACAGACAGACAGACAGACAGACAGACAGACAGACAGACAGACAGACAGACAGACAGACAGACAGACAGACAGACAGACAGACAGACAGACAGACAGACAGACAGACAGACAGACAGACAGACAGACAGACAGACAGACAGACAGACAGACAGACAGACAGACAGACAGACAGACAGACAGACAGACAGACAGACAGACAGACAGACAGACAGACAGACAGACAGACAGACAGACAGACAGACAGACAGACAGACAGACAGACAGACAGACAGACAGACAGACAGACAGACAGACAGACAGACAGACAGACAGACAGACAGACAGACAGACAGACAGACAGACAGACAGACAGACAGACAGACAGACAGACAGACAGACAGACAGACAGACAGACAGACAGACAGACAGACAGACAGACAGACAGACAGACAGACAGACAGACAGACAGACAGACAGACAGACAGACAGACAGACAGACAGACAGACAGACAGACAGACAGACAGACAGACAGACAGACAGACAGACAGACAGACAGACAGACAGACAGACAGACAGACAGACAGACAGACAGACAGACAGACAGACAGACAGACAGACAGACAGACAGACAGACAGACAGACAGACAGACAGACAGACAGACAGACAGACAGACAGACAGACAGACAGACAGACAGACAGACAGACAGACAGACAGACAGACAGACAGACAGACAGACAGACAGACAGACAGACAGACAGACAGACAGACAGACAGACAGACAGACAGACAGACAGACAGACAGACAGACAGACAGACAGACAGACAGACAGACAGACAGACAGACAGACAGACAGACAGACAGACAGACAGACAGACAGACAGACAGACAGACAGACAGACAGACAGACAGACAGACAGACAGACAGACAGACAGACAGACAGACAGACAGACAGACAGACAGACAGACAGACAGACAGACAGACAGACAGACAGACAGACAGACAGACAGACAGACAGACAGACAGACAGACAGACAGACAGACAGACAGACAGACAGACAGACAGACAGACAGACAGACAGACAGACAGACAGACAGACAGACAGACAGACAGACAGACAGACAGACAGACAGACAGACAGACAGACAGACAGACAGACAGACAGACAGACAGACAGACAGACAGACAGACAGACAGACAGACAGACAGACAGACAGACAGACAGACAGACAGACAGACAGACAGACAGACAGACAGACAGACAGACAGACAGACAGACAGACAGACAGACAGACAGACAGACAGACAGACAGACAGACAGACAGACAGACAGACAGACAGACAGACAGACAGACAGACAGACAGACAGACAGACAGACAGACAGACAGACAGACAGACAGACAGACAGACAGACAGACAGACAGACAGACAGACAGACAGACAGACAGACAGACAGACAGACAGACAGACAGACAGACAGACAGACAGACAGACAGACAGACAGACAGACAGACAGACAGACAGACAGACAGACAGACAGACAGACAGACAGACAGACAGACAGACAGACAGACAGACAGACAGACAGACAGACAGACAGACAGACAGACAGACAGACAGACAGACAGACAGACAGACAGACAGACAGACAGACAGACAGACAGACAGACAGACAGACAGACAGACAGACAGACAGACAGACAGACAGACAGACAGACAGACAGACAGACAGACAGACAGACAGACAGACAGACAGACAGACAGACAGACAGACAGACAGACAGACAGACAGACAGACAGACAGACAGACAGACAGACAGACAGACAGACAGACAGACAGACAGACAGACAGACAGACAGACAGACAGACAGACAGACAGACAGACAGACAGACAGACAGACAGACAGACAGACAGACAGACAGACAGACAGACAGACAGACAGACAGACAGACAGACAGACAGACAGACAGACAGACAGACAGACAGACAGACAGACAGACAGACAGACAGACAGACAGACAGACAGACAGACAGACAGACAGACAGACAGACAGACAGACAGACAGACAGACAGACAGACAGACAGACAGACAGACAGACAGACAGACAGACAGACAGACAGACAGACAGACAGACAGACAGACAGACAGACAGACAGACAGACAGACAGACAGACAGACAGACAGACAGACAGACAGACAGACAGACAGACAGACAGACAGACAGACAGACAGACAGACAGACAGACAGACAGACAGACAGACAGACAGACAGACAGACAGACAGACAGACAGACAGACAGACAGACAGACAGACAGACAGACAGACAGACAGACAGACAGACAGACAGACAGACAGACAGACAGACAGACAGACAGACAGACAGACAGACAGACAGACAGACAGACAGACAGACAGACAGACAGACAGACAGACAGACAGACAGACAGACAGACAGACAGACAGACAGACAGACAGACAGACAGACAGACAGACAGACAGACAGACAGACAGACAGACAGACAGACAGACAGACAGACAGACAGACAGACAGACAGACAGACAGACAGACAGACAGACAGACAGACAGACAGACAGACAGACAGACAGACAGACAGACAGACAGACAGACAGACAGACAGACAGACAGACAGACAGACAGACAGACAGACAGACAGACAGACAGACAGACAGACAGACAGACAGACAGACAGACAGACAGACAGACAGACAGACAGACAGACAGACAGACAGACAGACAGACAGACAGACAGACAGACAGACAGACAGACAGACAGACAGACAGACAGACAGACAGACAGACAGACAGACAGACAGACAGACAGACAGACAGACAGACAGACAGACAGACAGACAGACAGACAGACAGACAGACAGACAGACAGACAGACAGACAGACAGACAGACAGACAGACAGACAGACAGACAGACAGACAGACAGACAGACAGACAGACAGACAGACAGACAGACAGACAGACAGACAGACAGACAGACAGACAGACAGACAGACAGACAGACAGACAGACAGACAGACAGACAGACAGACAGACAGACAGACAGACAGACAGACAGACAGACAGACAGACAGACAGACAGACAGACAGACAGACAGACAGACAGACAGACAGACAGACAGACAGACAGACAGACAGACAGACAGACAGACAGACAGACAGACAGACAGACAGACAGACAGACAGACAGACAGACAGACAGACAGACAGACAGACAGACAGACAGACAGACAGACAGACAGACAGACAGACAGACAGACAGACAGACAGACAGACAGACAGACAGACAGACAGACAGACAGACAGACAGACAGACAGACAGACAGACAGACAGACAGACAGACAGACAGACAGACAGACAGACAGACAGACAGACAGACAGACAGACAGACAGACAGACAGACAGACAGACAGACAGACAGACAGACAGACAGACAGACAGACAGACAGACAGACAGACAGACAGACAGACAGACAGACAGACAGACAGACAGACAGACAGACAGACAGACAGACAGACAGACAGACAGACAGACAGACAGACAGACAGACAGACAGACAGACAGACAGACAGACAGACAGACAGACAGACAGACAGACAGACAGACAGACAGACAGACAGACAGACAGACAGACAGACAGACAGACAGACAGACAGACAGACAGACAGACAGACAGACAGACAGACAGACAGACAGACAGACAGACAGACAGACAGACAGACAGACAGACAGACAGACAGACAGACAGACAGACAGACAGACAGACAGACAGACAGACAGACAGACAGACAGACAGACAGACAGACAGACAGACAGACAGACAGACAGACAGACAGACAGACAGACAGACAGACAGACAGACAGACAGACAGACAGACAGACAGACAGACAGACAGACAGACAGACAGACAGACAGACAGACAGACAGACAGACAGACAGACAGACAGACAGACAGACAGACAGACAGACAGACAGACAGACAGACAGACAGACAGACAGACAGACAGACAGACAGACAGACAGACAGACAGACAGACAGACAGACAGACAGACAGACAGACAGACAGACAGACAGACAGACAGACAGACAGACAGACAGACAGACAGACAGACAGACAGACAGACAGACAGACAGACAGACAGACAGACAGACAGACAGACAGACAGACAGACAGACAGACAGACAGACAGACAGACAGACAGACAGACAGACAGACAGACAGACAGACAGACAGACAGACAGACAGACAGACAGACAGACAGACAGACAGACAGACAGACAGACAGACAGACAGACAGACAGACAGACAGACAGACAGACAGACAGACAGACAGACAGACAGACAGACAGACAGACAGACAGACAGACAGACAGACAGACAGACAGACAGACAGACAGACAGACAGACAGACAGACAGACAGACAGACAGACAGACAGACAGACAGACAGACAGACAGACAGACAGACAGACAGACAGACAGACAGACAGACAGACAGACAGACAGACAGACAGACAGACAGACAGACAGACAGACAGACAGACAGACAGACAGACAGACAGACAGACAGACAGACAGACAGACAGACAGACAGACAGACAGACAGACAGACAGACAGACAGACAGACAGACAGACAGACAGACAGACAGACAGACAGACAGACAGACAGACAGACAGACAGACAGACAGACAGACAGACAGACAGACAGACAGACAGACAGACAGACAGACAGACAGACAGACAGACAGACAGACAGACAGACAGACAGACAGACAGACAGACAGACAGACAGACAGACAGACAGACAGACAGACAGACAGACAGACAGACAGACAGACAGACAGACAGACAGACAGACAGACAGACAGACAGACAGACAGACAGACAGACAGACAGACAGACAGACAGACAGACAGACAGACAGACAGACAGACAGACAGACAGACAGACAGACAGACAGACAGACAGACAGACAGACAGACAGACAGACAGACAGACAGACAGACAGACAGACAGACAGACAGACAGACAGACAGACAGACAGACAGACAGACAGACAGACAGACAGACAGACAGACAGACAGACAGACAGACAGACAGACAGACAGACAGACAGACAGACAGACAGACAGACAGACAGACAGACAGACAGACAGACAGACAGACAGACAGACAGACAGACAGACAGACAGACAGACAGACAGACAGACAGACAGACAGACAGACAGACAGACAGACAGACAGACAGACAGACAGACAGACAGACAGACAGACAGACAGACAGACAGACAGACAGACAGACAGACAGACAGACAGACAGACAGACAGACAGACAGACAGACAGACAGACAGACAGACAGACAGACAGACAGACAGACAGACAGACAGACAGACAGACAGACAGACAGACAGACAGACAGACAGACAGACAGACAGACAGACAGACAGACAGACAGACAGACAGACAGACAGACAGACAGACAGACAGACAGACAGACAGACAGACAGACAGACAGACAGACAGACAGACAGACAGACAGACAGACAGACAGACAGACAGACAGACAGACAGACAGACAGACAGACAGACAGACAGACAGACAGACAGACAGACAGACAGACAGACAGACAGACAGACAGACAGACAGACAGACAGACAGACAGACAGACAGACAGACAGACAGACAGACAGACAGACAGACAGACAGACAGACAGACAGACAGACAGACAGACAGACAGACAGACAGACAGACAGACAGACAGACAGACAGACAGACAGACAGACAGACAGACAGACAGACAGACAGACAGACAGACAGACAGACAGACAGACAGACAGACAGACAGACAGACAGACAGACAGACAGACAGACAGACAGACAGACAGACAGACAGACAGACAGACAGACAGACAGACAGACAGACAGACAGACAGACAGACAGACAGACAGACAGACAGACAGACAGACAGACAGACAGACAGACAGACAGACAGACAGACAGACAGACAGACAGACAGACAGACAGACAGACAGACAGACAGACAGACAGACAGACAGACAGACAGACAGACAGACAGACAGACAGACAGACAGACAGACAGACAGACAGACAGACAGACAGACAGACAGACAGACAGACAGACAGACAGACAGACAGACAGACAGACAGACAGACAGACAGACAGACAGACAGACAGACAGACAGACAGACAGACAGACAGACAGACAGACAGACAGACAGACAGACAGACAGACAGACAGACAGACAGACAGACAGACAGACAGACAGACAGACAGACAGACAGA
The DNA here is from genome assembly GCF_043229965.1 of Drosophila suzukii. Classification (NCBI taxonomy): domain Eukaryota; kingdom Metazoa; phylum Arthropoda; class Insecta; order Diptera; family Drosophilidae; genus Drosophila; species Drosophila suzukii. The sequence continues at coordinate 34,564,963 of NC_092082.1, read as the reverse complement.
CAGACAGACAGACAGACAGACAGACAGACAGACAGACAGACAGACAGACAGACAGACAGACAGACAGACAGACAGACAGACAGACAGACAGACAGACAGACAGACAGACAGACAGACAGACAGACAGACAGACAGACAGACAGACAGACAGACAGACAGACAGACAGACAGACAGACAGACAGACAGACAGACAGACAGACAGACAGACAGACAGACAGACAGACAGACAGACAGACAGACAGACAGACAGACAGACAGACAGACAGACAGACAGACAGACAGACAGACAGACAGACAGACAGACAGACAGACAGACAGACAGACAGACAGACAGACAGACAGACAGACAGACAGACAGACAGACAGACAGACAGACAGACAGACAGACAGACAGACAGACAGACAGACAGACAGACAGACAGACAGACAGACAGACAGACAGACAGACAGACAGACAGACAGACAGACAGACAGACAGACAGACAGACAGACAGACAGACAGACAGACAGACAGACAGACAGACAGACAGACAGACAGACAGACAGACAGACAGACAGACAGACAGACAGACAGACAGACAGACAGACAGACAGACAGACAGACAGACAGACAGACAGACAGACAGACAGACAGACAGACAGACAGACAGACAGACAGACAGACAGACAGACAGACAGACAGACAGACAGACAGACAGACAGACAGACAGACAGACAGACAGACAGACAGACAGACAGACAGACAGACAGACAGACAGACAGACAGACAGACAGACAGACAGACAGACAGACAGACAGACAGACAGACAGACAGACAGACAGACAGACAGACAGACAGACAGACAGACAGACAGACAGACAGACAGACAGACAGACAGACAGACAGACAGACAGACAGACAGACAGACAGACAGACAGACAGACAGACAGACAGACAGACAGACAGACAGACAGACAGACAGACAGACAGACAGACAGACAGACAGACAGACAGACAGACAGACAGACAGACAGACAGACAGACAGACAGACAGACAGACAGACAGACAGACAGACAGACAGACAGACAGACAGACAGACAGACAGACAGACAGACAGACAGACAGACAGACAGACAGACAGACAGACAGACAGACAGACAGACAGACAGACAGACAGACAGACAGACAGACAGACAGACAGACAGACAGACAGACAGACAGACAGACAGACAGACAGACAGACAGACAGACAGACAGACAGACAGACAGACAGACAGACAGACAGACAGACAGACAGACAGACAGACAGACAGACAGACAGACAGACAGACAGACAGACAGACAGACAGACAGACAGACAGACAGACAGACAGACAGACAGACAGACAGACAGACAGACAGACAGACAGACAGACAGACAGACAGACAGACAGACAGACAGACAGACAGACAGACAGACAGACAGACAGACGACAGACAGACAGACAGACAGACAGACAGACAGACAGACAGACAGACGGACAGACAGACAGACAGACAGACAGACAGACAGACAGACAGACAGACAGACAGACAGACAGACAGACAGACAGACAGACAGACAGACAGACAGACAGACAGACAGACAGACAGACAGACAGACAGACAGACAGACAGACAGACAGACAGACAGACAGACAGACAGACAGACAGACAGACAGACAGACAGACAGACAGACAGACAGACAGACAGACAGACAGACAGACAGACAGACAGACAGACAGACAGACAGACAGACAGACAGACAGACAGACAGACAGACAGACAGACAGACAGACAGACAGACAGACAGACAGACAGACAGACAGACAGACAGACAGACAGACAGACAGACAGACAGACAGACAGACAGACAGACAGACAGACAGACAGACAGACAGACAGACAGACAGACAGACAGACAGACAGACAGACAGACAGACAGACAGACAGACAGACAGACAGACAGACAGACAGACAGACAGACAGACAGACAGACAGACAGACAGACAGACAGACAGACAGACAGACAGACAGACAGACAGACAGACAGACAGACAGACAGACAGACAGACAGACAGACAGACAGACAGACAGACAGACAGACAGACAGACAGACAGACAGACAGACAGACAGACAGACAGACAGACAGACAGACAGACAGACAGACAGACAGACAGACAGACAGACAGACAGACAGACAGACAGACAGACAGACAGACAGACAGACAGACAGACAGACAGACAGACAGACAGACAGACAGACAGACAGACAGACAGACAGACAGACAGACAGACAGACAGACAGACAGACAGACAGACAGACAGACAGACAGACAGACAGACAGACAGACAGACAGACAGACAGACAGACAGACAGACAGACAGACAGACAGACAGACAGACAGACAGACAGACAGACAGACAGACAGACAGACAGACAGACAGACAGACAGACAGACAGACAGACAGACAGACAGACAGACAGACAGACAGACAGACAGACAGACAGACAGACAGACAGACAGACAGACAGACAGACAGACAGACAGACAGACAGACAGACAGACAGACAGACAGACAGACAGACAGACAGACAGACAGACAGACAGACAGACAGACAGACAGACAGACAGACAGACAGACAGACAGACAGACAGACAGACAGACAGACAGACAGACAGACAGACAGACAGACAGACAGACAGACAGACAGACAGACAGACAGACAGACAGACAGACAGACAGACAGACAGACAGACAGACAGACAGACAGACAGACAGACAGACAGACAGACAGACAGACAGACAGACAGACAGACAGACAGACAGACAGACAGACAGACAGACAGACAGACAGACAGACAGACAGACAGACAGACAGACAGACAGACAGACAGACAGACAGACAGACAGACAGACAGACAGACAGACAGACAGACAGACAGACAGACAGACAGACAGACAGACAGACAGACAGACAGACAGACAGACAGACAGACAGACAGACAGACAGACAGACAGACAGACAGACAGACAGACAGACAGACAGACAGACAGACAGACAGACAGACAGACAGACAGACAGACAGACAGACAGACAGACAGACAGACAGACAGACAGACAGACAGACAGACAGACAGACAGACAGACAGACAGACAGACAGACAGACAGACAGACAGACAGACAGACAGACAGACAGACAGACAGACAGACAGACAGACAGACAGACAGACAGACAGACAGACAGACAGACAGACAGACAGACAGACAGACAGACAGACAGACAGACAGACAGACAGACAGACAGACAGACAGACAGACAGACAGACAGACAGACAGACAGACAGACAGACAGACAGACAGACAGACAGACAGACAGACAGACAGACAGACAGACAGACAGACAGACAGACAGACAGACAGACAGACAGACAGACAGACAGACAGACAGACAGACAGACAGACAGACAGACAGACAGACAGACAGACAGACAGACAGACAGACAGACAGACAGACAGACAGACAGACAGACAGACAGACAGACAGACAGACAGACAGACAGACAGACAGACAGACAGACAGACAGACAGACAGACAGACAGACAGACAGACAGACAGACAGACAGACAGACAGACAGACAGACAGACAGACAGACAGACAGACAGACAGACAGACAGACAGACAGACAGACAGACAGACAGACAGACAGACAGACAGACAGACAGACAGACAGACAGACAGACAGACAGACAGACAGACAGACAGACAGACAGACAGACAGACAGACAGACAGACAGACAGACAGACAGACAGACAGACAGACAGACAGACAGACAGACAGACAGACAGACAGACAGACAGACAGACAGACAGACAGACAGACAGACAGACAGACAGACAGACAGACAGACAGACAGACAGACAGACAGACAGACAGACAGACAGACAGACAGACAGACAGACAGACAGACAGACAGACAGACAGACAGACAGACAGACAGACAGACAGACAGACAGACAGACAGACAGACAGACAGACAGACAGACAGACAGACAGACAGACAGACAGACAGACAGACAGACAGACAGACAGACAGACAGACAGACAGACAGACAGACAGACAGACAGACAGACAGACAGACAGACAGACAGACAGACAGACAGACAGACAGACAGACAGACAGACAGACAGACAGACAGACAGACAGACAGACAGACAGACAGACAGACAGACAGACAGACAGACAGACAGACAGACAGACAGACAGACAGACAGACAGACAGACAGACAGACAGACAGACAGACAGACAGACAGACAGACAGACAGACAGACAGACAGACAGACAGACAGACAGACAGACAGACAGACAGACAGACAGACAGACAGACAGACAGACAGACAGACAGACAGACAGACAGACAGACAGACAGACAGACAGACAGACAGACAGACAGACAGACAGACAGACAGACAGACAGACAGACAGACAGACAGACAGACAGACAGACAGACAGACAGACAGACAGACAGACAGACAGACAGACAGACAGACAGACAGACAGACAGACAGACAGACAGACAGACAGACAGACAGACAGACAGACAGACAGACAGACAGACAGACAGACAGACAGACAGACAGACAGACAGACAGACAGACAGACAGACAGACAGACAGACAGACAGACAGACAGACAGACAGACAGACAGACAGACAGACAGACAGACAGACAGACAGACAGACAGACAGACAGACAGACAGACAGACAGACAGACAGACAGACAGACAGACAGACAGACAGACAGACAGACAGACAGACAGACAGACAGACAGACAGACAGACAGACAGACAGACAGACAGACAGACAGACAGACAGACAGACAGACAGACAGACAGACAGACAGACAGACAGACAGACAGACAGACAGACAGACAGACAGACAGACAGACAGACAGACAGACAGACAGACAGACAGACAGACAGACAGACAGACAGACAGACAGACAGACAGACAGACAGACAGACAGACAGACAGACAGACAGACAGACAGACAGACAGACAGACAGACAGACAGACAGACAGACAGACAGACAGACAGACAGACAGACAGACAGACAGACAGACAGACAGACAGACAGACAGACAGACAGACAGACAGACAGACAGACAGACAGACAGACAGACAGACAGACAGACAGACAGACAGACAGACAGACAGACAGACAGACAGACAGACAGACAGACAGACAGACAGACAGACAGACAGACAGACAGACAGACAGACAGACAGACAGACAGACAGACAGACAGACAGACAGACAGACAGACAGACAGACAGACAGACAGACAGACAGACAGACAGACAGACAGACAGACAGACAGACAGACAGACAGACAGACAGACAGACAGACAGACAGACAGACAGACAGACAGACAGACAGACAGACAGACAGACAGACAGACAGACAGACAGACAGACAGACAGACAGACAGACAGACAGACAGACAGACAGACAGACAGACAGACAGACAGACAGACAGACAGACAGACAGACAGACAGACAGACAGACAGACAGACAGACAGACAGACAGACAGACAGACAGACAGACAGACAGACAGACAGACAGACAGACAGACAGACAGACAGACAGACAGACAGACAGACAGACAGACAGACAGACAGACAGACAGACAGACAGACAGACAGACAGACAGACAGACAGACAGACAGACAGACAGACAGACAGACAGACAGACAGACAGACAGACAGACAGACAGACAGACAGACAGACAGACAGACAGACAGACAGACAGACAGACAGACAGACAGACAGACAGACAGACAGACAGACAGACAGACAGACAGACAGACAGACAGACAGACAGACAGACAGACAGACAGACAGACAGACAGACAGACAGACAGACAGACAGACAGACAGACAGACAGACAGACAGACAGACAGACAGACAGACAGACAGACAGACAGACAGACAGACAGACAGACAGACAGACAGACAGACAGACAGACAGACAGACAGACAGACAGACAGACAGACAGACAGACAGACAGACAGACAGACAGACAGACAGACAGACAGACAGACAGACAGACAGACAGACAGACAGACAGACAGACAGACAGACAGACAGACAGACAGACAGACAGACAGACAGACAGACAGACAGACAGACAGACAGACAGACAGACAGACAGACAGACAGACAGACAGACAGACAGACAGACAGACAGACAGACAGACAGACAGACAGACAGACAGACAGACAGACAGACAGACAGACAGACAGACAGACAGACAGACAGACAGACAGACAGACAGACAGACAGACAGACAGACAGACAGACAGACAGACAGACAGACAGACAGACAGACAGACAGACAGACAGACAGACAGACAGACAGACAGACAGACAGACAGACAGACAGACAGACAGACAGACAGACAGACAGACAGACAGACAGACAGACAGACAGACAGACAGACAGACAGACAGACAGACAGACAGACAGACAGACAGACAGACAGACAGACAGACAGACAGACAGACAGACAGACAGACAGACAGACAGACAGACAGACAGACAGACAGACAGACAGACAGACAGACAGACAGACAGACAGACAGACAGACAGACAGACAGACAGACAGACAGACAGACAGACAGACAGACAGACAGACAGACAGACAGACAGACAGACAGACAGACAGACAGACAGACAGACAGACAGACAGACAGACAGACAGACAGACAGACAGACAGACAGACAGACAGACAGACAGACAGACAGACAGACAGACAGACAGACAGACAGACAGACAGACAGACAGACAGACAGACAGACAGACAGACAGACAGACAGACAGACAGACAGACAGACAGACAGACAGACAGACAGACAGACAGACAGACAGACAGACAGACAGACAGACAGACAGACAGACAGACAGACAGACAGACAGACAGACAGACAGACAGACAGACAGACAGACAGACAGACAGACAGACAGACAGACAGACAGACAGACAGACAGACAGACAGACAGACAGACAGACAGACAGACAGACAGACAGACAGACAGACAGACAGACAGACAGACAGACAGACAGACAGACAGACAGACAGACAGACAGACAGACAGACAGACAGACAGACAGACAGACAGACAGACAGACAGACAGACAGACAGACAGACAGACAGACAGACAGACAGACAGACAGACAGACAGACAGACAGACAGACAGACAGACAGACAGACAGACAGACAGACAGACAGACAGACAGACAGACAGACAGACAGACAGACAGACAGACAGACAGACAGACAGACAGACAGACAGACAGACAGACAGACAGACAGACAGACAGACAGACAGACAGACAGACAGACAGACAGACAGACAGACAGACAGACAGACAGACAGACAGACAGACAGACAGACAGACAGACAGACAGACAGACAGACAGACAGACAGACAGACAGACAGACAGACAGACAGACAGACAGACAGACAGACAGACAGACAGACAGACAGACAGACAGACAGACAGACAGACAGACAGACAGACAGACAGACAGACAGACAGACAGACAGACAGACAGACAGACAGACAGACAGACAGACAGACAGACAGACAGACAGACAGACAGACAGACAGACAGACAGACAGACAGACAGACAGACAGACAGACAGACAGACAGACAGACAGACAGACAGACAGACAGACAGACAGACAGACAGACAGACAGACAGACAGACAGACAGACAGACAGACAGACAGACAGACAGACAGACAGACAGACAGACAGACAGACAGACAGACAGACAGACAGACAGACAGACAGACAGACAGACAGACAGACAGACAGACAGACAGACAGACAGACAGACAGACAGACAGACAGACAGACAGACAGACAGACAGACAGACAGACAGACAGACAGACAGACAGACAGACAGACAGACAGACAGACAGACAGACAGACAGACAGACAGACAGACAGACAGACAGACAGACAGACAGACAGACAGACAGACAGACAGACAGACAGACAGACAGACAGACAGACAGACAGACAGACAGACAGACAGACAGACAGACAGACAGACAGACAGACAGACAGACAGACAGACAGACAGACAGACAGACAGACAGACAGACAGACAGACAGACAGACAGACAGACAGACAGACAGACAGACAGACAGACAGACAGACAGACAGACAGACAGACAGACAGACAGACAGACAGACAGACAGACAGACAGACAGACAGACAGACAGACAGACAGACAGACAGACAGACAGACAGACAGACAGACAGACAGACAGACAGACAGACAGACAGACAGACAGACAGACAGACAGACAGACAGACAGACAGACAGACAGACAGACAGACAGACAGACAGACAGACAGACAGACAGACAGACAGACAGACAGACAGACAGACAGACAGACAGACAGACAGACAGACAGACAGACAGACAGACAGACAGACAGACAGACAGACAGACAGACAGACAGACAGACAGACAGACAGACAGACAGACAGACAGACAGACAGACAGACAGACAGACAGACAGACAGACAGACAGACAGACAGACAGACAGACAGACAGACAGACAGACAGACAGACAGACAGACAGACAGACAGACAGACAGACAGACAGACAGACAGACAGACAGACAGACAGACAGACAGACAGACAGACAGACAGACAGACAGACAGACAGACAGACAGACAGACAGACAGACAGACAGACAGACAGACAGACAGACAGACAGACAGACAGACAGACAGACAGACAGACAGACAGACAGACAGACAGACAGACAGACAGACAGACAGACAGACAGACAGACAGACAGACAGACAGACAGACAGACAGACAGACAGACAGACAGACAGACAGACAGACAGACAGACAGACAGACAGACAGACAGACAGACAGACAGACAGACAGACAGACAGACAGACAGACAGACAGACAGACAGACAGACAGACAGACAGACAGACAGACAGACAGACAGACAGACAGACAGACAGACAGACAGACAGACAGACAGACAGACAGACAGACAGACAGACAGACAGACAGACAGACAGACAGACAGACAGACAGACAGACAGACAGACAGACAGACAGACAGACAGACAGACAGACAGACAGACAGACAGACAGACAGACAGACAGACAGACAGACAGACAGACAGACAGACAGACAGACAGACAGACAGACAGACAGACAGACAGACAGACAGACAGACAGACAGACAGACAGACAGACAGACAGACAGACAGACAGACAGACAGACAGACAGACAGACAGACAGACAGACAGACAGACAGACAGACAGACAGACAGACAGACAGACAGACAGACAGACAGACAGACAGACAGACAGACAGACAGACAGACAGACAGACAGACAGACAGACAGACAGACAGACAGACAGACAGACAGACAGACAGACAGACAGACAGACAGACAGACAGACAGACAGACAGACAGACAGACAGACAGACAGACAGACAGACAGACAGACAGACAGACAGACAGACAGACAGACAGACAGACAGACAGACAGACAGACAGACAGACAGACAGACAGACAGACAGACAGACAGACAGACAGACAGACAGACAGACAGACAGACAGACAGACAGACAGACAGACAGACAGACAGACAGACAGACAGACAGACAGACAGACAGACAGACAGACAGACAGACAGACAGACAGACAGACAGACAGACAGACAGACAGACAGACAGACAGACAGACAGACAGACAGACAGACAGACAGACAGACAGACAGACAGACAGACAGACAGACAGACAGACAGACAGACAGACAGACAGACAGACAGACAGACAGACAGACAGACAGACAGACAGACAGACAGACAGACAGACAGACAGACAGACAGACAGACAGACAGACAGACAGACAGACAGACAGACAGACAGACAGACAGACAGACAGACAGACAGACAGACAGACAGACAGACAGACAGACAGACAGACAGACAGACAGACAGACAGACAGACAGACAGACAGACAGACAGACAGACAGACAGACAGACAGACAGACAGACAGACAGACAGACAGACAGACAGACAGACAGACAGACAGACAGACAGACAGACAGACAGACAGACAGACAGACAGACAGACAGACAGACAGACAGACAGACAGACAGACAGACAGACAGACAGACAGACAGACAGACAGACAGACAGACAGACAGACAGACAGACAGACAGACAGACAGACAGACAGACAGACAGACAGACAGACAGACAGACAGACAGACAGACAGACAGACAGACAGACAGACAGACAGACAGACAGACAGACAGACAGACAGACAGACAGACAGACAGACAGACAGACAGACAGACAGACAGACAGACAGACAGACAGACAGACAGACAGACAGACAGACAGACAGACAGACAGACAGACAGACAGACAGACAGACAGACAGACAGACAGACAGACAGACAGACAGACAGACAGACAGACAGACAGACAGACAGACAGACAGACAGACAGACAGACAGACAGACAGACAGACAGACAGACAGACAGACAGACAGACAGACAGACAGACAGACAGACAGACAGACAGACAGACAGACAGACAGACAGACAGACAGACAGACAGACAGACAGACAGACAGACAGACAGACAGACAGACAGACAGACAGACAGACAGACAGACAGACAGACAGACAGACAGACAGACAGACAGACAGACAGACAGACAGACAGACAGACAGACAGACAGACAGACAGACAGACAGACAGACAGACAGACAGACAGACAGACAGACAGACAGACAGACAGACAGACAGACAGACAGACAGACAGACAGACAGACAGACAGACAGACAGACAGACAGACAGACAGACAGACAGACAGACAGACAGACAGACAGACAGACAGACAGACAGACAGACAGACAGACAGACAGACAGACAGACAGACAGACAGACAGACAGACAGACAGACAGACAGACAGACAGACAGACAGACAGACAGACAGACAGACAGACAGACAGACAGACAGACAGACAGACAGACAGACAGACAGACAGACAGACAGACAGACAGACAGACAGACAGACAGACAGACAGACAGACAGACAGACAGACAGACAGACAGACAGACAGACAGACAGACAGACAGACAGACAGACAGACAGACAGACAGACAGACAGACAGACAGACAGACAGACAGACAGACAGACAGACAGACAGACAGACAGACAGACAGACAGACAGACAGACAGACAGACAGACAGACAGACAGACAGACAGACAGACAGACAGACAGACAGACAGACAGACAGACAGACAGACAGACAGACAGACAGACAGACAGACAGACAGACAGACAGACAGACAGACAGACAGACAGACAGACAGACAGACAGACAGACAGACAGACAGACAGACAGACAGACAGACAGACAGACAGACAGACAGACAGACAGACAGACAGACAGACAGACAGACAGACAGACAGACAGACAGACAGACAGACAGACAGACAGACAGACAGACAGACAGACAGACAGACAGACAGACAGACAGACAGACAGACAGACAGACAGACAGACAGACAGACAGACAGACAGACAGACAGACAGACAGACAGACAGACAGACAGACAGACAGACAGACAGACAGACAGACAGACAGACAGACAGACAGACAGACAGACAGACAGACAGACAGACAGACAGACAGACAGACAGACAGACAGACAGACAGACAGACAGACAGACAGACAGACAGACAGACAGACAGACAGACAGACAGACAGACAGACAGACAGACAGACAGACAGACAGACAGACAGACAGACAGACAGACAGACAGACAGACAGACAGACAGACAGACAGACAGACAGACAGACAGACAGACAGACAGACAGACAGACAGACAGACAGACAGACAGACAGACAGACAGACAGACAGACAGACAGACAGACAGACAGACAGACAGACAGACAGACAGACAGACAGACAGACAGACAGACAGACAGACAGACAGACAGACAGACAGACAGACAGACAGACAGACAGACAGACAGACAGACAGACAGACAGACAGACAGACAGACAGACAGACAGACAGACAGACAGACAGACAGACAGACAGACAGACAGACAGACAGACAGACAGACAGACAGACAGACAGACAGACAGACAGACAGACAGACAGACAGACAGACAGACAGACAGACAGACAGACAGACAGACAGACAGACAGACAGACAGACAGACAGACAGACAGACAGACAGACAGACAGACAGACAGACAGACAGACAGACAGACAGACAGACAGACAGACAGACAGACAGACAGACAGACAGACAGACAGACAGACAGACAGACAGACAGACAGACAGACAGACAGACAGACAGACAGACAGACAGACAGACAGACAGACAGACAGACAGACAGACAGACAGACAGACAGACAGACAGACAGACAGACAGACAGACAGACAGACAGACAGACAGACAGACAGACAGACAGACAGACAGACAGACAGACAGACAGACAGACAGACAGACAGACAGACAGACAGACAGACAGACAGACAGACAGACAGACAGACAGACAGACAGACAGACAGACAGACAGACAGACAGACAGACAGACAGACAGACAGACAGACAGACAGACAGACAGACAGACAGACAGACAGACAGACAGACAGACAGACAGACAGACAGACAGACAGACAGACAGACAGACAGACAGACAGACAGACAGACAGACAGACAGACAGACAGACAGACAGACAGACAGACAGACAGACAGACAGACAGACAGACAGACAGACAGACAGACAGACAGACAGACAGACAGACAGACAGACAGACAGACAGACAGACAGACAGACAGACAGACAGACAGACAGACAGACAGACAGACAGACAGACAGACAGACAGACAGACAGACAGACAGACAGACAGACAGACAGACAGACAGACAGACAGACAGACAGACAGACAGACAGACAGACAGACAGACAGACAGACAGACAGACAGACAGACAGACAGACAGACAGACAGACAGACAGACAGACAGACAGACAGACAGACAGACAGACAGACAGACAGACAGACAGACAGACAGACAGACAGACAGACAGACAGACAGACAGACAGACAGACAGACAGACAGACAGACAGACAGACAGACAGACAGACAGACAGACAGACAGACAGACAGACAGACAGACAGACAGACAGACAGACAGACAGACAGACAGACAGACAGACAGACAGACAGACAGACAGACAGACAGACAGACAGACAGACAGACAGACAGACAGACAGACAGACAGACAGACAGACAGACAGACAGACAGACAGACAGACAGACAGACAGACAGACAGACAGACAGACAGACAGACAGACAGACAGACAGACAGACAGACAGACAGACAGACAGACAGACAGACAGACAGACAGACAGACAGACAGACAGACAGACAGACAGACAGACAGACAGACAGACAGACAGACAGACAGACAGACAGACAGACAGACAGACAGACAGACAGACAGACAGACAGACAGACAGACAGACAGACAGACAGACAGACAGACAGACAGACAGACAGACAGACAGACAGACAGACAGACAGACAGACAGACAGACAGACAGACAGACAGACAGACAGACAGACAGACAGACAGACAGACAGACAGACAGACAGACAGACAGACAGACAGACAGACAGACAGACAGACAGACAGACAGACAGACAGACAGACAGACAGACAGACAGACAGACAGACAGACAGACAGACAGACAGACAGACAGACAGACAGACAGACAGACAGACAGACAGACAGACAGACAGACAGACAGACAGACAGACAGACAGACAGACAGACAGACAGACAGACAGACAGACAGACAGACAGACAGACAGACAGACAGACAGACAGACAGACAGACAGACAGACAGACAGACAGACAGACAGACAGACAGACAGACAGACAGACAGACAGACAGACAGACAGACAGACAGACAGACAGACAGACAGACAGACAGACAGACAGACAGACAGACAGACAGACAGACAGACAGACAGACAGACAGACAGACAGACAGACAGACAGACAGACAGACAGACAGACAGACAGACAGACAGACAGACAGACAGACAGACAGACAGACAGACAGACAGACAGACAGACAGACAGACAGACAGACAGACAGACAGACAGACAGACAGACAGACAGACAGACAGACAGACAGACAGACAGACAGACAGACAGACAGACAGACAGACAGACAGACAGACAGACAGACAGACAGACAGACAGACAGACAGACAGACAGACAGACAGACAGACAGACAGACAGACAGACAGACAGACAGACAGACAGACAGACAGACAGACAGACAGACAGACAGACAGACAGACAGACAGACAGACAGACAGACAGACAGACAGACAGACAGACAGACAGACAGACAGACAGACAGACAGACAGACAGACAGACAGACAGACAGACAGACAGACAGACAGACAGACAGACAGACAGACAGACAGACAGACAGACAGACAGACAGACAGACAGACAGACAGACAGACAGACAGACAGACAGACAGACAGACAGACAGACAGACAGACAGACAGACAGACAGACAGACAGACAGACAGACAGACAGACAGACAGACAGACAGACAGACAGACAGACAGACAGACAGACAGACAGACAGACAGACAGACAGACAGACAGACAGACAGACAGACAGACAGACAGACAGACAGACAGACAGACAGACAGACAGACAGACAGACAGACAGACAGACAGACAGACAGACAGACAGACAGACAGACAGACAGACAGACAGACAGACAGACAGACAGACAGACAGACAGACAGACAGACAGACAGACAGACAGACAGACAGACAGACAGACAGACAGACAGACAGACAGACAGACAGACAGACAGACAGACAGACAGACAGACAGACAGACAGACAGACAGACAGACAGACAGACAGACAGACAGACAGACAGACAGACAGACAGACAGACAGACAGACAGACAGACAGACAGACAGACAGACAGACAGACAGACAGACAGACAGACAGACAGACAGACAGACAGACAGACAGACAGACAGACAGACAGACAGACAGACAGACAGACAGACAGACAGACAGACAGACAGACAGACAGACAGACAGACAGACAGACAGACAGACAGACAGACAGACAGACAGACAGACAGACAGACAGACAGACAGACAGACAGACAGACAGACAGACAGACAGACAGACAGACAGACAGA